>NC_056728.1:29048239-29060739 GCF_019279795.1 Protopterus annectens | reverse complement strand
GTGCTGTGGTGTTCTCATGACCCTATAAAAGTATAACATGTTATCATCAGGATCCCCTTAGCCTTCCATTGCCTACTGTATGACCCTGAGCAAGTCAGTTAACTAGTTTGGGGTAACTGGGAATTTGGACTAGGCTCCTTAGTGGGCCCCTGTAATGCATGCCTATTTACTGCCTATGCTCTTATCAGAAAATAAATGGATTTATGGATGAATGGGTATATGGATGTGGTATAAAAGGAACACACAATCCAAAACAATCTGCCAGCAGTCTATGCAGGATAGATGAATTAGCTTTACAAAATAAAACAGAAAGCTGTGCCATACAGCTTTCATGAAGGTCTCCTTCTGAAGAAGTACAGCAAATTCTCAAGAAGTAAAAAGTGTGATGATGAACAGCCCACACACAAATCTAAGCAGGTACATCATCATCATATTATGACAATTAGATACAGATAGATCCAAAAGATAATAAATTAGCTGAGGAGAAACATCAACAAAAGAGGCTGAGGTAAACTGAAATAGGCAAAAAACAGGGTTACATATTCCTTTCTTCGTGCCTTTGTTGAAGGTTGGGCATCGAGCTGGCACCTCGGCACCTGTAAAAAATCTACTGCCAATCGTTAACGGACCGGAGTTCCACTTTGGCGACCCCTAACCGGGAAAAGCCGAAAGAATAACAAGAACATATTCCTTTCTTCGTACAAGCTTACAACCAAGGAAATTAACAATTGGGGCAAACATGAATAAAAAGAGCACAGAAAGAAAGGAGAAGAAAAACTATAATAATGAAATTCAAAAAAAATGTAGTCGTGGTTTGGCAGCCAACTTCAAAAAATGTAATATAACAGTCATAGAAAAGGGTGGGTGCACTGAAATTAAAGCAAACACCCAAAGACTGATGTTTATAAAGTCAATTGCAAAAAGTCATGCAGCAATCTTGGTGCATGCAAAACTTAAACTATAAAATAAAATACAACATTGTTTTTTGTTTTGCAGTGGGAGGCCTTCCTGCAACCCCCCCTGCTAATTTATATATATATATATATATATATATATATATATATATATATATATATATATATATATATATATATATATATACGTATATATATATATATATATATATATATATATATATATATATATATATATGCTAACTCCAACATCACACAATGTTGGGAATGGGCATATTTTCCTGTCCTAACAAATTTGCAATCTTGTAAATCTGTTGACTATCTGTGTAGTCAACCATATTCTGTTGCCTAAATAGATAAATAGATATTGACCACCGATTGGTTTGGAGTATTTCAGGGGACCCATATTTGTTAACTAGATAAATGGAATGCCTCATTGACTCTTTTCAGTCATAACCTATGAGGATCACAAGGACAAGTATAACTAATGTGTTATAACCTACGTGGTTAGGTGTTTTGCATGTGCTTGACAAATGTAAATAAATAAACATAAAGTTACTATCGTCAATCAAGCAACATGATTTTTCTGAAGAAATGGAAGAATCCAGGGAAAACACAGATACAGAAAGAGAGCATACAAGTTCTATATAGAAAGTGATCAGAATTAAAATTTGATTCTTAGATCACAGAGCTATGAAGCCAGAAATCCTATCACTGATCCACTACACTGCTCATATCTGGGAAGAGATGCATGGTGCAAACTTGGCCTTTTGTAGCCAAGCATTGGCTACAGATAAATAAAGCAAAGTTTCATGCACATGAAGCTAAACAATGGAGATTAGCGGGGATAATATGCGAGGAAGAAAAGAGGGAGGTGTTTCACCTTTGAGTAAGTTAAAGAAAAGTATGCCATGTCAAGAAGAGATAGGCTATTTTATTACGCATTGTAAATATGGCATAAAGGGAGATTAAGAGAAAATGAAAAATACAGCCAGTTGTTGACTAAAGCTCCAGTTACTGATACCCGGAGAAAGGATAAGCATTGTGTACATAGATCTAGTCAAGAGAGACAGGGAGGTAGCCTTCCAGAGAGTGAGAGCGGCATGGGCCAAGGAAAGTCCCCATGGCAAGGGATCATCAGTAAGAGACAGGGAGGTAAATAGTTGTTAAATAGACAAGATAGGATATATGCATAGCACAGATCTCCGATTGTTACATGGCTGGTACAGAACCCCTACCCTCGGGAAACAAAAGATGAGGAATGGTGGGATTGAGCAAACTGTTGGAGATGTGAAGAAGACAAACAGATAATACACATATAAGGTATCACTGCCCCAGGGCAAAATAAAACTGTATGGAAAAGCCTTCATGATGACAGAGGTAACAGAACAGAAGATTTCTGGACATTCTGTTTAGCTGGAGATGAATTTCAAGAGATCAAGTGGTCTGGAGTAATGTGTTGGAATATAGCACAGGGGTGGCTAGAAGGTACTGGAACATGCTGGGTACTTTCCTTTTCTGTGAGTGATGTGCCCAAGTCAAGACTGGTTCTTGCACTGCATGGTACTTTTGAGCCCAGGGTTTTTTAATAGGACCTGCTGAAGTGGTTGGGCTAAATAATCAGGATAACACAGAGGAAGGCATTTGAGGACATCCTGCAATGGCATCCATTATTACTGATAAACCCCAAAGGAAGATTTACTATGATTTGCGTGAGTGATAGCATTTTGTGGGTACAATACAAAGGGTCGATAGAAGTGAAAATTGTTTTCCTGCTTTTTGTTTTAGTCTGTGATTTGGAATGTATATACCTGCATGCAATGTAGGGCCATGTAAAGTAAATAAATAAACATAATGTTACTATAGGCAATTAAGAAGCATGATTTTTCTGAGGAAATAGAAGAACTTAGACAAAGCACAGATGCAACAAAAATAAGCAAGTTCTGTATAAAAAGTAACCAGAATTAAAGTCTGACTGTTAATGCTGTACTGCTTTGTATGACAATACTATGTTTAATGAAAATGACATAAGATCATAAGATCATAGGATCATAAGATCATAGGAGCATAAGATCATAGGATCATAAGATCATAGGAGCATAAGATCATATGATCATAAGATCATAGGATCATAAGATCATAGGATCATAGGCAATTACTAGACTATCGACCAGGAGGTCATTTCAAGCCTAGTTGTTTGATCCCAATGTAATACCATGGAAATGCTAATCAGTACCCAAGATTACATTTAGTAATGACTGCCCATGTCTAGGAGGGTTGTAGGTGCTATCCCCGGTAAGAATTTATGGTGCTCCATCCACTTGCCCAGGTTTCTCTTGAACAGTGTCATAGAGGTGCTCTGTTTCACATGAATTGGTAGCCTGTTGCAAAGATGTGGCAGTCACTAGGAGATAAATATGTCCCTCCAGCATGTCCTATTTAAGTTGCAGGCCATATTAAGGTCTCTGTAATGGGTAGCCTTAGTCCTATTTGATTTACTGATATTCAGAAAGTTCATTAGGTTTGGGTCTTGGATTGTTCTACAGGCCAGGCATAAGTCTCCCCTAAGATGTCTATATGACATGGAGTATAGTGACAGGGACTTTAGATGGTCTGTGTAAGACATGTGCGTGAGCCCCTTGATCGTCTTTGTTAGAAAACAGGTCTCTTCAGTTGCTGCAGGTGTTTTGTACGGTACATGCCGAACAGGACATTATACTCAATTATGAGCCAGATTAGTGCCTAATATAGAGGGGTTATGACCTCTTTTGCTCTCAAGGCGATGCCTTTACTAATCAATTGTGCTATGTAAAAAGCCTTCCTTACTACAGTAGACACATTTATTTATTTTATTTATTTTACATTTGTTGACCGGACTAGTCAAGCTGGACATATATCCGTTTACAGTCGAGGTCCGGGGAGAAAAGCTCCAGAACAGGTAAGCAACAATTATATATCACAAAAAAAATTAATATGCACAAAAATATACAAGTTGAAAAAAGAGAAAATTGCAAAAAGAATCTAAAAATACATTAAAAGTAGAAATAAAATAAGAAAAAATTTAAAGGCATGGTACTATAGTTAGACTAATAAAACAGAAGGAAACAATGTAGGAATACGTTAAAAAAAAGATTATTAGTAAGGCATAGTTCTAAGAAGTGACTCTCAGCAATTGAAAGTGTAGGTTAGGATCTCAGTAAGGGAGGAAGAGGAAGATTAGGTGTATGGAGACATGTTTTCAGTCGGGGTTAGTACAAGGACATAACCATTGAGTTTTAAGATGTTCTTTGATATGTTTTTTGAAAAGAGTAGTAGAGTCTTGATTAGTTAATTCTTGAGGGAGTTGATTCCAGTTTTTACCTATGGAATTTGAAAATAATGCGTCACCAGCTTTATTGTGCGATTTAGTAACAGATACTAGTAGTTTATTGGCAGAGCGAAGTGTGGCTAGGTTTTTATATGGTGAAATTAGTTTTGTCAGGCTAGGAGTATCATTAGGGTAGTAAAGTGTCTTATGAATGATGAGTAATTGTTGGTAGAGTAAGTGGTTATTTAGCTCTAGCCAGTTTAGTTGTTTGAGGTTGAGACAGTGGTGAGTTCTGAGGGGAGTAGAAGTAATGAATCTTGCTATACTGTGATAGCAGGTAGAGAATTTGGAAATGTTGTTTTTAGATAAGTTAGTGTATAAAGCTGAGGCATAAAAGAGGGTGGAGATCAGGTGAGTTTGAGCAATGTTTTTTCTCGCTACTGGGGAAAGGAAGGGTTTAATTCTGTAGAGCAGCCCAACTTTTTTATTTACAGCTTTAATAGTAGAGTTAATATGGTCATCAAAGTTAAGTCGGTTGTCAATGGTTACACCTAACAGTCGAGTGGTCATATCAGGGTTAATACAGGTAGAATTATTTGAGGAGATAGTGAAAAATGGTGTGGGAGATTTATTGGTAGGAGTAAAGAGAAGACCACATGGTGGTCAAAGTTAAGGTTGCAGTCAACTTGTGATCCCAGGTCCCCTACCATTTTGTGGATACTTAGGGTATTGTTGCCTTAATAGTGTGAAGGCACATTTTTTGCGCTGAATGGAATGATGATGCATTTCTTTGGATTCAGTTTGAAACCATGACTAATACAACAGTTGTTGGTCTACGTGAGAGTATAATGACATCATTTGGGGATTCAGTGATTGCACCTAGTTTGCATTCATCTACAAACTTGGTCAGCCACAGTACCTTAGCTTTGACCTGAACTTCTGAGAAGTATATACCAAACAGTAGGGGGTCCAGCACTGACCCCTGTGGCACCCCGCTGATAACAGGTCTGCTGGTTGATGTGGAGTCACCCACTTTGATAGTGTGTGTGTTCGATTTGTGAGCCAGTTGGCAACCCATCCTATAACAAAGGAGTTTACAATCAGTTTGCTAAGATTGTCGGTAATGCCTGAATGTGGGATTTTGTTGAAATCATTTGCCAAGTTGAGGTATGCTATGTGCACAGATTCCCTGGTCACATTTTCAAAGAAGTCAACCAGATTTAACAGGTAGTATGTGCCCTTGACAAAGCCAAATTGGGTAAGGTTCAGGATTTGGAGGTTGCCTATGTCTTTATTTATGAGGTTTATAATGATACATTCCATGGCCTTACAGATGAGGCTGGTCAGGCTTATCAGTCTGTAATTCCCTGGGTCTGTTGCTAGGCCACCTTTGTGGAGGGGAATAATTGTTGCTGTTCTCCATTCTGCAGGAACAAAGCCTGCAGTTAGGCTATGACTGAAAAAGGTACTTAATGTGATGCTAGTTTATGTTTTAGCCAGTTTAGAAGACAGCCTTGGATGTTGTCTGGTCCCATAGAAGCTATATTTTTTGTCTTTGAGGACCTATTCTTCAGATATGTAGGGTGCAGGTGTTGAGGGAAGGATTGTGATAAATTAGGAGGGGACAAGGGAGTGAAATTTTCACCAAACCTATCTGCTAGTAGGTTTGCTATCTCTGTGGGGTCAGTGTGTGTGATACCATTAGTCACTAGTTCTGCACATGTTTGGGTCCTGCCTTTCTAGGCTACATATGTAGCTGTAAAAGGCCTTATGGTTATCCTTGGTTGTACTTGTTAATTTTCTCGCAAAGGAGCCAGTAGAGGATTTGACAATTTGTCTTATTTGTCTGTTGAGGCTTTGGAGAGTGCATTTCCAGTGCTGGTGCCTTGCCTTTGTGTTCTTGGACAGCAACATTTTGCATTTATTGTAAAGTTAGTTGATGCTGGTTGTCCACTGGCAGCTTGTTTTTACTTGGGGCTCTAGCTTTGATTCTTTCTGGTACAGATGAGTTTATACACTTATGCAAGTGATTGTACAGAGCTTTAGTGTAAGCTTCAGCGTAGTTATCACTTCCAGCTTGGGGTGCGGCTTGGAATGCATTTATACCTTCACCCAGGAGAGTATAGTTTGCCTTGGTGAAGTTTTTAAGTCTGATTTCACACTTTGTGAGTTCTAGTGTTAGTGCCAGCTTGAAGGTGACTGTTTTATGGTCTTATTTAACTAATGAGTGTCCAACAGTTGCTGCAGTGCATCTGTTTGACATGTTAGTGAAAACCAGATCTAGACTGTTTGCTCCTCTTGTCAGGGTATGAATAATTTGCTCCAGGGCATTTGAATTAACAAAATCAAGGATCTTTTGTGGTAGTGAGTTAGGGATAGGGTAGGATTCCCACTTGATGGTGGGATAATTGATATTCCCCATAATCAGAGTGTTTGGTAAAATTTGGATTGTCTCCATTTTGGTCAAGTAGGTTTCATGGGTGTTGTGACCCATGGAGAGGGATCTATAAATGGCTATGACTTGAATGGGAGTCTTACCCACTGTAACCTGGACTTGGAGTAACTCCATGGACTTGTCCAGTCTAACTAGATGGGAGGTGAATTTATCTCTAATATAGATAGAAACACCACCTCCTTTGGTTTTCACACATTCATTTTGTGGTCTAAAGGTGTGGAAGGCATTATAGCCTTGCAAGATTGGAGTACACTCTGAGGCCTTGAACCAGGTTTCTGTGACTCCACAGACATGTACTTCTTCTAGTGATAGAAGTGCTTCCAAGAAGTTCAGGTTTTGGTTTAAGCTCCTAGCATTTAGCAGCATGACCCTTATTTTGCCCTGGTAGGCTAATTTCACATCAGTAATTCTGTTTTCGAGACTTGGCCAAAAAAGGCATTATGGGGGAGGCAAGAACATTTGCCAGCAGCCAAAAGCCTAGAGGTGCCAGGTGCAAACCATCTCTGGCAAAGCAGTGAGGTTTGTTGACCATGGCTTCTTAGGCTGACAGGAACTGAATCCCCTTTGAATGACACCAAAAACTAAGCCAATTATTGAAATCAATCATTTTTTGGTTATACTGTGGGATCATTCTAGGTGAGGGTAGTATGCTGCTCAAAGCTAGGGACATACCTGCCAGGGACACATAGACAGCTCAACCATGTCTCTCTTCATATTCTCCAGTGAGGTATGTCTCAGGTCATTCACACCAATATGAACTATGACAAAGTCATAATGGTACTTGTTGCTGAGAGACCTGAGTGCAGGCATGATCTGATGGATCCTGGCACTGGACAGGCAGCTGATTGTGACTTTCTCCTTGCCCAGCCTGGTGAGTGGGACATCTGTGTGTCTCACTATTGAGTCTCCAATGACTAGAAAATTTGTTTTTTGAGTGTTTTGCCTTACAGGCTTGGTGGGTGAGACATTGGTGTTGCTATGAGTCATGGGTGCTGTGGGTACTATGTTAGTTGTAGCAGTCTTGTGTTTTGGAGGTCTCTGGTGTTTACGTAAATTTTTTGAGAGAACCTCCATGTATGTAGATTTTTGACTTTGATGCCTACTGTGTGTATGAGTAATGGTACTATGTGCATATGTAGTGGTGGGTGAGTTAACAACCTCTTCTGTGTTACTGTTTTGAATATGAGAGAGCATGGATTCAATATTCTTGGTGCAGTTGCATCTCCTACACACTGTACTAGAGTTAGTTATTACTAGAGGGTTGTCATTGCACATGGAGCAATTGCTACACTGCCTCAAGAGACCCAAGTCAACAAGGTTAGCAGGAGAAGCAAGGGTAGTCCAACTGTCCATAATGCAAGGTTGAAGACTGTTGTCACTAGGGGTGGCTTTTCAGAATTGTTCACAGAGGAGCTCAATGGCTGGAAATTTCTGCCTGGGGTTTTATTTACTTATTTATTTTTGCTGGTATTAATAGGTCATAGCTCACTAGCAGTACTTCCTTGACTGGGAAAACACTAAGGATGAGGGCTACACTAGTGTGCTACAGTAGTATCTAAGGGAAAAATTGCTGAATTTAACTGTCCAGTTTTGGCGCACAACTGTGAGGCAGTGCATGGTGCTGCGAAATGACACAAACAAGCTGAAACCCGCTCAAATGCAGGGCTTAAATACCAGAAGCTAAAAATTTGAAGAACTTTAAAAAGATTCAAAAGGACCAATGCAGATGCTTATTACAAGCCCTAAACCAACCTCCCTTTACCAGACAAGGTCCAATCAGCACAATCCTCTCACTAAAGTACAGATAGGCCCCTTCCAATCCAAGATGGCTTGGAAAATTTGCTCAGAACAAACAAGCACTACAAACAAACCCAGATGCAGCAAGCCTGCACTTGCACTATGATTTCAGTGGGAAATACTAGATAATGTTTAACACAGCAGAAAAACAGCAGTGAGATACTGAAAAACATTTTAAACAGCTAAGAGATCAGTTATTTAAACTCTGTTTGACGGGAAAACCATAATAAGCAGAACAGATAGCTTTAAAACAGTGAGAAATCCCAATAAATACTTAAACAGTGAAAAATAGCAACAAAGCTTTGTAAACAGTGAAAACAGCAATAAAATTCAATTTAACAGGTACGGTAATGCAAAGAATTGCAGTACAACAGTGTAGTTGAGTACATAGTGTAGAAATACAGTATAAAAGTAGGTAGCAGGCAATAAAAAAGATGAGGAATGATGGAAGAAAACAATGATCTTATGTGATATTTTCGTGAAGAAACATTCATGGAAAAACACTATTACTCTCATTTCATTTATTTACATAAATATTCTAACTTTTATTTAGGAACCTCTGTCAAAATAAAAAATCAGCAATATTTATAACAGGATACAAAGAGAGCTTTATTATCTTGCCTGCATGCTTGAATCATTTTGCTTTTCATTAGAACATCGTTTTCTTTTTTTATATCTTGGTAGCAGTTATGCCACATATGTGATTTTGAAATACTTAGTCCATTTTGTATTTTATATGTATGTATGTCTGTGTGCGTATATATGTGTGTATATGTATGTATATTGGTGTTACAGGAATGGTCATTGCATGTATTTTGTCTTTGCTGAAATGTTGGTGATTTTTGTTGGTGGTAAATTATTATGTAACAGTCAAACTTCAGTAAATCAACCTTTACGTAATTCAGTTCTTCCCCTTCATATGAGGTTGTATGATCCTGGAGTGTGTATATAGCTGAAGCCTCCCATGTAAAAAGTGTTTTTTGTTTTGTTTTTTTTAGTTTGGGTAATTGTAATATATAACCTATTGGTTTACATTTTTTAGATGATGTAGTTGGTGCTAAATGATAATTGCTGATGAATTTGACACACACACACACACACACACACACACACACACACACACACACACACACACACACACACACACACACACAAACCAGCAGTGGGGAACGTGCAAACTCCATAATTGCTGAAAATAGCTTTCAATTAATTTACTCACTGAAAGTAACTTTATATACCTATGGCTATATATGTTACTGATAAATAGATGTAATAAAATGTTTACTTGAGACTTTTGACTTTTTTCTCTACAGTGTGCTATCAATATTACATTTATAAACAGTCTACACTCATCAAAATTTTTCACCATTCTATGCACTTTTGTCAGTCACCTTAAATCAGCCCTATCAAAAAAACACATAAACTGTACATAAAATATGCACGTTCAAACCACACACAGCAACTACACCCTCTAAATTAAACATTAAATTAAATAGAAAAGCCAAAAATGAAACAAGCTCACAACCATGACATTGATAAAATGGGTCTTAAACTGAAAATCTGCACTAAGCAGCATTAAGATAACTAAAACAGATAACTAAACTTCTTTTCTAAGAAATATTAGTATATCACACACTACATTATAGCAACTATGCTGCAAATTACAGAAAACATTCATCATCTTCTTACGGCTGTTCCCATTAGGGGTCGCCACAACGGATCAACTGTTTCCATTTCTTCCTGTCCTCTGCATCTTGCTCTGTCATACCAACCACCTGCATGTCCTCTCTCACCACATCCATACACCTTATCTTAGGCCTTCCTCTTTTCCTGTTACCTGGTAGCTTCATCCTTAGCATCTTTTTCCCAATATACTCAGCATCCCTCCTCAGCACATGTCCAAACCAACGTAATCATTACAGAAAACATTACAAAGTATTAAAATTTATCTCAGAATTATAGCAGAAAACTACCCAGAAGACAGTCCATTTATTAAAACCTATGTAACCTACATAAAGTTCTGTATAATATAGAAAGTATACATTTACCTCATTCCAGAAATGAATGTACTGATCAGTAAACAAAGTGAAGAATAATAAAAAAGATAAACTGCATATGTTCTCGTCTTGTGTACTAAATTAGACATCTTGTACTGTAGGATTAGGGAACTAGTTCTCTACTCATTATTCACTCCGCATTCATTTAGTCACCAACTTCCTCACAGTACAGATACGTCTTATGTTTTTACATTTCAGTTTATTCTAAGACTGTGTAGAACAAGGAATAGACAATGATAGTGTGTTGTATTTGTATCAATTTCATTCAGCTCGTATAAGCTTTATGTATATTGAGCCTGTGCCCTTTAACAAGTATATAATGTTAGTTTCTGGCATTTTAAGATAGATACAGTGGATATAAAAAGTGGACACACCCCTGTTAATATGCCAGGTTTTTTGTGATATAAAAAATGAGACCACTTTAAATCATTTCAAAACTTTTACCACCTTTAATGTGACCTAAAACCTGTGCAATTCAATTAAAAAACAAACAAATCTGTTAGGGGAAAAATATAAAAAATGAAAAACATACAATAAGCTGGTTACATAAGTGTGCACACCTTTAACCTAATATTTTGTTGAAGCAGCTTTTGATTTAATTACAGCATTCAGTCTTATTGGGTATACACCTGTCATCAGCTGCCTGCTACAGCAAAAGCCATGGTTCACAGAGAGCTTACAAAGCATCAAAGGGATCTCATTGTTGAAAGGTATCAGTCAGGAGAAGGGTACAAAAAATGTCCACAGCATTGGATATACCATGGAATACAGTGAAGACAGTCTTCAAAAAGTGGAGAAAATATGGGCCAACAGTGGCGTTGCAAAGAACTAGACGTCCCTCCAAATATGATGAAAAGACAAGATGAAAACTGGTCAGGATGGCTGCCAAGAGACCTACAGCAACACTGAAGGAGCTGCAGGAATTTCTGGCAAGTACTGGTTGTGTATTACATGTGAGAACAATCTCCCATATTCTCCATATGTCTGGACTATGGGGTGATTCGAACAATTGCATTTTCGATGTTCCAGTAGGAACCCACTGATGAGACCAAAGTTGAACTTTTTGGCCACAATTCCGAAAGGTACATTTGGCGCAGAAACAACACTTCACATCACCAAAAGATCATCATCCCCATGGTGAAGCATGGTGGTGGCAGTATCATGCTTTGGGGTTGCTTTTCTTCAGCTGGAACTGGGGCTTTAGTCAAGGTGGAGGGAATTATGAACAGTTCCAAATACCAGTCACTTTTGGCCCAAACCTTCAGATGTCTGCCAGAAAGCTGAAGATGAAGAGGAATTTCATCTTTCAACATGACAATGACCCCAAGCATACATCCAAATGAACAAAAGAATGGCTTCACCAGAAGAAAATTAAAGTTTTGGAATGGTCCATCCAGAGCCTAGACCTAAATCCAATAGAAAATCTGTGGGGCGACCTGAAGAGGGCTGTGCACAAGACATGCCCTCACAATCTGACAGATCTGGAGCACTTTTGCAAGGAAGAGTGGGCAAATATTGCCAAGTCAAGATATGCCTTGCTGATAGACTCCTACCCAAGAAGACTGAATGCTGTAATTAATTCAAAAGGTGCTTCAACAAAGTAGTAGGTTAAGGGTGTGCACACTTATGCAACCAGCTTACTGTACACTTATTATTTTTATATTTTTCCCCCAACAGATTTATTTGTTTTTCAATTGAATTGTACAAGTTATAGGTCACATTAAAGGCGGGAAAAGTTTTGAAATTATTTATTGTGGTCTCATTTTTTATATCACAAAAACCTGGCATTTTAACAGGGGTGTGTACACTTTTTATATCCACTATATATATATATATATATATATATATATATATATATATATATATATATATATATATATAAACACTCTTTTGCTACACTGCTTAACCCCATGAATATTACTAACTGATGGTTTTATATTGTGCTTATCAGTTTAGTGCTATGTTATGAT
>NC_056728.1:29040739-29043239 GCF_019279795.1 Protopterus annectens | reverse complement strand
GTTTGTCCATGTATGCACAAGCACTAAAATATAATAAAACATTTCTTTAAGTAAACTCAATAATTGTACCTCCTTTTAAAATGTATGGCAGTACATTTTCCTTTTATCCCTTCCCTTCGTAACTCTGTATTGTCATGGTAAATTGCTGGTGTAAGTGCAGGGCCACTGATAACGTTCATTATTCAAGTGAGATGATGCAGTAGAGCAGTGGGT
Organism: Protopterus annectens; assembly: GCF_019279795.1. NCBI lineage: Eukaryota > Metazoa > Chordata > Ceratodontiformes > Protopteridae > Protopterus > Protopterus annectens. The sequence goes on along the minus strand of NC_056728.1, from coordinate 29,043,026 downwards.
AGCATTGTTGCCTCACAGCAAGAGGTTCTCCAGTTCAATTCTCGGCTCGGGTGCTTTCTGTGTGAAGTGTGAGTTTCCTCCAGGTGCTCTGGTTTCCTCCCATGTTAAAAAAACATGCATCTGGAGCATTTCTTCCCAGGCCTCTGCTGAAAACTGGCTTTGTTATAAGTCAGACTTTCCTGGTAAACAAATGTTAACTAAATAAATGAACTCATTTTAGATTCATCTCTATGAGTCCTACTGATACACAAACATATAATGCCCCTTATCTGCATATTAGCTGTCCCCTATCGCTCATATCTTAAACATATTAGGCTTTTGCAATAGGGGAGCATGTTTTACTAAATGCCTCACATTTTCATTGTTATTCTGAAAAGCCATGATTTGCATAATCACATAGCACTTCTCTTCATGGATTACTGCTATGAAAATGCAAAGCACTGATTATGAATACTGGGCTTCAGCATGCTTTCCAGGATTTGACCCATTTGTCCAAACATCTTCATTCAACTCTCATGCATCGTAAAACGTAACAGTCTTAGTTGGAGAATGGTATGGTGCCTAGAGGACTGAGGGTATATCTTGACTCTGGGGCTGAGACAGAAAATGTTAATTTTACGAATAAATGAATATTGATTCAAAGTATAGTCTCACAGTCACATTTGGAAGCACTGGTCGAATTTTATGCCCCAGCGATAGAATATTTAAACAAACAAAAACTGAGGAAGCAGTTACTATGGTAGAGCATACCCTTTATGTTCAATTACAAATGGAATATTCGCATACTTCAGAATCTTTTAAATGAGAATCTTGAGCTTAGGAAAAACAAAAAATTGGAAGAGATTTAATGATTATCAAATATTATGTTTACTTTGTTGCAGCAGAAACGCAATATCATGTCTGCAAAATAAACTAAGAATGAATCACAGAAGGGACATTTTATTTATTTATTTATTTGTATTTGGTGACTTGGAGTTTCTAACTGGGTAGAGCCCATTTTCAGTGGAGGCCCAAGGAGAAAAGCTCCATAGCAGTACATAATGGATTGATACTACAGAAGGGAAAAACATTGTTGTAAAGAAGTTTAGTGTTCTTACATTTCAGTAAAGAAAGTTTTGCAAGGAGTTCAAAATACGTCATGAAGTAAGTTATAGCATTTTTGTAGGAAGGGAGATTTTAGTATTGCACAGATCTGTAAAAAGTTCAAGAGATATAAAATTATGTAGGAGGGGAGGGCAAATATTAGTATTGTATAGGAGGATAGTGGTAATAGCATATGAATGAGAGAATATGGTATAGGATTAGTTCTGTTTAGGCTGCCTGTTCTAAATTGGTGTTTCTAGAAGGTTTATAACTTAAGTGTACAGGGGATGAATGAGAGGGGCAGAGTGGTGGATGGGGACAGTTAGAAAAAGAGCAAGATGAGAAGCGTTGTTTAAGGGGGGGGAGGAATGTATTGATTCAAGTGCAGGAGGGAAAGCTGTTGGGCAGTAATGACTCAAGTAGAGGAGGGCAAAAAGTTAGTGATAAGCAACAAGAAGTTTATGCTTTCACTAGAGGTCTCAACCTGGTAATGAACATGAGCATGACCAGGACTGGGAAAGGTATTTGAGCTGGATTTTATAGTTTGGGAGTTTGTTAATCATTTTTACTTGTGTAAGGATGGTGCTCTGGAGTTTGGAGATTTAACAATAGTATAGTGAGTCCTCCGATGAATTATTTGCTATAGTAGTGCTTAGTAGACATTTATCACCAGAACGGACGTCCCTTGTGGGGGTGTAGGGCAATAATATGTTTTGTAATGCAGTTCATTGTTCAGGATAATATATCAGTTCATATGCCATAAGTAGCTGAGAGCACATTATGCTGTTGTTAAGCCCTAGTCAGGTTAGCATCTTTAAGGCTTGGCAATGATAAGCTCAAAGTGCAGCGTTGGTATCAAATTCAGCTACTTTGTTATAACAGAGGCTAGTTTGGATTGTGGTGTAGAGTTTAGCTTTGTTAGGATAGGTGAGGCATATAAGATGTCTTTCGGGTTTTCCTGGTTAGGGGTCGCCACAGCAGATCTCCGATCCGCTTATGATTGGCAGTAGATTTTTACGGTGTCAAGTTGCCAGCCCGGTGCCCAACCTTCAGAGAAGGCACACATGCATTCACGCACCTATCTGCATGTCTGAAAGTAAATAGGATGAGGCTAGGGTTTTTCTTGCTGGGTCTGTAAGGTGCTGTTTTGCCCTGGAAAGGAAAGCAAGTTTCTGATGAGCCTTTTTAATTATTTGAAAACTAT
>NC_056728.1:29005739-29035739 GCF_019279795.1 Protopterus annectens | reverse complement strand
TCATCAGGCTCCTTTTGATTTAAAACAAATGCGTGATCTGGAACAAAATGCACAAAGTTGTTCAATCCTCACTTTTAAGGATGTATACTGAATAACCTAATTGTTGTTTTACTGCTTAACAGAAATACTATTAACATAGAAAAATGAGCATCTTCGATTGGGTCTGTTGGATAACTTCACAAAAATGCACAAAAGAAATCAAATGAAAGTAATTTTTTTGTCTAACTCCCCATGGAAATCAGCTGAGCAAGACAAGGAGGTCTGACTCCCTTACCAAGACAGCAGCAAGATTTTGAATGCTGCTCCACAGAGGACAGAAATGTTCTTTTGTCTTGTAGTTTGTAGAGCTTTTCTCCCAGGCTCACCTCTGTAAAGGAGCTACTTTCAGTTTAACAAATGGAAATAAACAAAATAAAGAAATAAAGACACTTGTAGGATCCAGTGTACCTAAAGATGTCTGAAAAGTGCCCAGAAGCTGGTAAGAACATTGTGCCAGATAATGATATTCATTCTAATGACAGACTAGAGAGCTGCAAAGTGATTTTTCTCACTTTTATCATAAGTGGACCTGCGTAGCTAGAGAGTGAAAAGAAAAACATACTGCAGACCACATAAATATTTGCATTAAGGTAGGCATCCAGGAATGACTTAAAGGAATGTGTCATGATCTCTAGAAGTCAAGGCAGTGGTCATAATTTGGGAAGGCGGTATTCCTCATTACCAATGACACAGGACATCATTGCATGAGAGTAAGATAAGATGGGATCATTCTCATTAAGCAGGAAGTAAAACTTACTATTATCACATTTGATGGCTTCTGGTTGACAGTGTGACTCTGCAGTATGCAAGGTTGGTATTGCTGAGGACATCTTCAGAAACATCTTCAACAGGAACTTTCAAGGGGTAGTGTTGTACCCATTTCATTTACTTGCACAGCTTTCCATTTGACACTGCATTCAGTTTTGGACAACAAACATTTTTAGCACAGGTGGCATACATTTTAACACATATTATGAAAAGTCAGTCTAGAGAACTCTGGCTGAAAGTCTGTAGAGTTATGTCAAATCTCATACAAGAAGACAGTAAAAATTTCAAAACATACATTCTAGTTATGAGATAGAGGAGTGTGTGTGTAAATATGATGTAAGAATGAACATCATACATTAAGTGAGGATATTTCTTAGGAAGGGGAGTGCCAGGATTTGAGTGCTAGTTGTGAGGCTGGAGATGGAAAAATATAAGCGCTCCAATAACAGCCCAAACTAATAAAATACTGGAAAACGATAAGATGCCACTGAACAAACACTTTTATTAAAAAGTATTATTATTGGATATAGACAATATTTGGGGTCATTTGATGCATTATATTATCACCATTATGTCTATTTAGTACAGGGCAAGTGAACTTATTGAAAAATTCTTTTACAAAACAGTGGGTTGACATGATGAATAGAACTGTGTGCACCATTTGAACATTTGTGTATGTACTGGGTTTTATATTTGTGGTTTATACACATTTACTGATTTATTTGTTATTGTTTAGGCAGAGAAGTGCAATTTAAATATGTTTCATACAACCAATTGTTTTTCATACATAACTGAATGGTTTAGAAACAAGCAATTTATGTATACAAAGGTTTAAAAATTTAGATAGATGGGTTTATCCAATGTGTTGACTTCTTTAATCATGTGATAGGAATGGATTAGTATTTAATTGGCCAGGATGTACAAGTTTTATTAATTTATTCTGAAGACGTCTAGTGGCGAACGCCTGATGAAAGCACTAAATTTTAATAAAAGTGTTTGCTCAGTGGCATCTTATCGTCTTCCAGTATTTTATTAGTTTGGGCTGTTATTGGATGAGTTTGATGGAACCGGGAGCCATTAATGATGCCGCAGAGCCGGTTCCCTTGCAACAGCTGAATGCTTCGATAGAGAACCTATCAGTGCTTTTCGAAGCGCTGACCACGCAGATTATTACTTTTGGGAGAAATCTGACGGTTATACAAAACCCGCCTGGCCGGTCAGGAACTTACTCGCAAGTTACTGCTGTTTCTTTAAATGACTCTATTCCACCAGGGCAGGGTAGCCCCATATTTACGTCACCAAATTTAAGTGGTTCCGCGATGTGTTCAACAGCTACAGGAAGTGGTAACAACAGGGCCGCTAATGGTGGCGTCAATGAAGTCACTGTTTGCTCTTTTATAGAGTGGATTAATGAAGGAAGAGAATGGGATATTTCCAGAGACAACAACAGAATTGAAAGGGGTACCACTGACCAACAATTGAAAGAGTTTGAAAAAGAGGTTTTGAAGTTTCAGAAACTTCAAGTTGAGAATGGTTATTTGAAAAAATGCCATCGGTGGCAACAGGTTCCCAAAGGTCTTAGGACATGGAAGTGTCCCACAGGTACTGTTGCAGGTTCAGAATTATGTATCGAATTGACTGCGATGTTCAATAGGCATGGCTGTGAACTTTTGGATGTGCTGATATGGGACAATGACAAAAAAATGCAATCTCTAAAAACTAAGATTGACTGCATTAATGATGGTTTGCACAATGATTTATTATTTCAGACAAAAGTCAATGATTATAATGCAGTATTGGTGAATGTTGATAAAACAATTGCTTTAATAAAAAATAAGAAAGTGAAAAAGCTAGATAGAGATAAGGGGGAATACGAGCAAGGGAGAGCGTATCCCTTAGTGAATAGTAGACGGCAAGTGGAAGGAACAGATACTAACTGTGGAGGGGTTCCAATGATTGATGATGACAACAATAGTGATATTATTGAACAAATGGCCCCTTTAGATGTACCACCGAGGAGGTCGGAACACCTCCAAAATCGGAATCAACAACAATACCATCAAGGGGGGATGGGCAATGGCAACTTCCAGGATTTTCACATGAACAGGGGCCGGAACTACAGGGGGAGGGGGCAGCGATGTGCAAACAGATGGTAGATGGAGAGATGGTTCAGACATACCACATTATACTGAACAAGACCGGGGATTTTAAAATATTCAACTACACCGATTTGAACATTACTCCTGCATGGGCTGATTTACTACAAAAGGGGGCGCAATTTTGTTCCTAAGGGGAGACCTAGAATTGAGGGTTCTCTACTTGATCTGAAACGTTTTATCAGAAAACTTAATTTGAGGATGCAATTTGAGAATATTACCTCACTTAGTAATATTTCTACATGTAAAAAAACTAGCATTTACAACCCCCTCTACACCCTACTTTACATGTCTTTGAAGGTTTATGCATTGAACAAATTAGAAAGTTACATCAAGTAAAAATGGATGAAGATGACAATAATCTTTCTGATACAGACATGGAATTACTTTATGAGATAGCTAACAACAAATCAGTTAGGGTTATAAAACCCGGTAAGGGCAGGGGGTTGATTATTATGGACCAAAATAGATATGTGGAGAAAATGTTTGCATATTTATTTACAGAAGCATATGAAGAAGTTTCTGAGAACCAACTAAACATATCCTATAGAAATATTGATATAATCCTACAAGATTTGCTAATAAATGAGCAGATCTCCATTTGTGAGCACACTTTCTTAACGCAAAAATATCCCCGGACTCCTACCATCTTTGGCATACCCAAACTCCATAAGTGTATTGATGATCTTCCCTTTCGACCCATAGTAGATGCAAAAGCATCCAAAACTTTCAACTTGGCAAAATTTGACCACAACTTGAAATATGTACTGGAACAGCATACACACGTGTTGAGAGATTCGTGGGATTGTCTTAGAAAAATTCAAAATGAGATCTATGGTGACTATTTGATATTTGTCACCATGGACATCAAAGATTTGTTTACTGCCATCCCCCACGATGAAGGATTAGACATGTTTTACGAATACTTGTGTTCCTTTACTACGGAACGTCATTCTAGAGTGTTGATGTATAGAACATTGATGGAACTAATTTTACAAAATAACTTTTTGTTATTTGAAAATCAACTATTTAGACAAACAGTGGGGGTTGCAATGGGGGCAGCTTGCTTTATTGACCAATATTGTCCTTATCCAATGGGAGCTGAATTATGTTTGCAAGCATGGTTTATTTAAGTATCGCAAATTTTATGGCAGGTTCCTCGATGACCTCTTGATCTTATGGGCCGGTACATTAGAACAGCTAGATGAATTTTACAACTTTATTAACACAAGTACCGGGTTTCTCACATTCACTATGGAAAGTAACCCCTTGTCTGTCAACTTCTTAGATATCACTATAAGCAAGGATGTACATAATAAGATATTTTCCTCAACATTGTATAGAAAGCCCACATATTCTAACACCGTGTTAAACTTTGATAGTTATCACCCAATATACCAAAATAAATCTTTGGTTAAGGGACAGGGTGTTAGAATTTATAGGATGGTGAGTAAGTTCTCTAATTTCACTTGTGAGATACGAGAATTGAGAGATATGTTGATTCGGAGAGGCTATCCAACTACTTTTATAGACCCCCATATTGGATTAAGTTATAAAAAAGAAATACGGGCCAATTTTATCCACTCTTAGGTACTATAGTTAACACCAACAGTTCCCTTTTGGGGGACATTCCCAGGATGAACCAGCAGGGAACGATGGCCAGTCCCTACACTGATGCTATGATACTTACTTTCAACAGTGTATTTTTTTATATAAAACAAATTGTACATAATAATTGGATAGTTTTGACATCAGATGATATGTGTAAATCTAGATTAGGTGGAAAACCCAAAGTGATTTACAAAAGAGATAGATGTATTAAAAATATATTGGAAAGTAATTACATCAACAAAAATGTTGGACAGATGCGGAAATGTGGGCACTGTGCACAATGCCCCTTTATAGATGAGGCGACTTGTGTCCATATAAAAGGCTATGGAAAGGTGCACCTCAACAAGAAATTCAACTGCCAGAACAAATGTTTAGTATATATTGCAACATGTCAGTTCTGTGAAAAATTCTATATTGGTAAAACCATCAACATGTTGCATAAACGTATATACCAGCACCTTTACGATATTAGAAAAGGGAATTCCAAGAACGCATTGGCAAAACATATTATAGAACATCCACAACATAATTTTAAGTTTTCTGTTTTGGAACAAGTCCAAAGTGATGACACAAGGGGTGGGCTAGTGGATGCGATTTTGGAATTTAAAGAACTGCTCTGGCAATTGAGGTGTAATGCAACTAAGAACTTTGGCTTGAATGAAACATTGTCTATTTCAAGTTATCTGAAACTCAAATCTGAGTTTCATATTTCTTAGTAAAATGAAGGGGCAGCTGTGACGCTGCAGTATTATTATTGGATATAGACAATATTTGGGGGGCATTTGATGTATTATATTATCACCATTATGTCTATTTAGTATAGGGCAAGTGAATTTATTGAAAAAAATATTTTACAAAACAGTGGGTTGACATGATGAATAGAACTGTGTGCACCATTTGAACATTTGTGTATGTATTGGGTTTTATATTTGTGGTTTATACACATTTACTAATTTATTTGTTGTTGTTTAGGCAGAGAAGTGCAATTTAAATATGTTTCACACAACCAATTGTTTTTCATACATAACTGAATGGTTTAGAAACAAGCAATTTATGTATACAAAGGTTTAAAAATGTAGATAGATGGGTTTATCCAATGTGTTGACTTCATTTAATCATGTGACAGGAATGGATTAGTATTTAATTGGCCAGGATGTACAAGTTTTATTAATTTATTCTGAAGAAGTCTAGTGGTGAACACCAGGCGAAAGCATTAAATTTTAATAAAAGTGCTTGTTCGGTGGCATCTTATCATCTTCCAGAAAAATATAAGCAATGTAAGAAACTATTTGGAAAGAGTTTTGTATATCCATCTGCTGACAGACAGGCCAAGTCAGGTGCCATCTAATCAAAGTTAAACTGAGGGAAGCAATGCTTTCAGTAGACAAGATAGGTTGTCCTTTTGCCTATAATCCCTGATTCTGGCTGGATAGCATTTAGAATTGTACATGTGATTCTGTAGTGGCCTTGAAGGAAATTGTTTGGAATGCTATGTATACTGTATGTTTATAATAGTTTGGAATGCTATGTATACTGTATGTTTATAATTGTTTGGAATGCTATATATACTGTATGTTTATAATTGTTTGGAATGTTATATATACTGTATGTTTATAATTGTTTGGAATTCTATGTATACTGTATGTTTATAATTGTTTGGAATGCTATATATGTTGTTGTTGTTGTTGTGTCTTTGGAACTCTGGTCTGCTAATGATTGGCAGTACTGTATGTTTATAATTGTTTGGAATGTTATATATACTGTATGTTTATAATTGTTTGGAATGCTATGTATACTGTATGTTTATGACTTTCATTTGTGCTGGTGTCCCCTTGTGTAATTGCACAAAGTCCTTAAGTAACCCACATGTGCTAGGGCTTTTTTTCTACATTGTGTAATGGGTCACAGTCCTATTTAACCAATTTTTTCCTTCCTGAAGAACTGTCATGGCTTCTGATCATCATGAACATGCTTTTGCTCTCTTTCTCTCTCTCCCTCTCTTAAGTTTCATTATGTGTAACTCATGGGAAAAAGTCTTGCACAACTGCATCTTTTGTTAAGTAACCTAAAATTCCAGCTTTCTTTATATTAGCTCAGACAGGGACTGTTGAGGCCAACAATAATTAGTACACCACCTCAACTATTCTTGAATTTATCTTCTTCCCTGAGATTTCCACTTCATTTGGGAAGTTTTGTCAGGTAATTTTAGGATGAAAGGAAGCAGTGATTTTCATAACTGGGGAAAAGATCTGGATTTCTATGTGTGTGTGTGTGTGTGTGTGTGTGTGTGTGTGTGTGTGTGTGTGTGTGTGTGTGTGTGTCTGTTGGAACTCAACATGTGTGTGCAAGCAACCTATGACTTAACATCACATTTTTCAAAACTACAATACACCTGTTAATTGTTTTTAAATAAATATGTAGCAGACTGAACTGTGTGTTTTTGTTTATCTGTAATCACAGATCATCTTCTATGAGGACCGTAACTTCCAGGGTCGGCACTATGAGTGCTACAGTGACTGTGCCGATCTACAGTCTTACTTCAATCGCTGTAACTCTCTCCGGGTTGACAGTGGCTGCTGGATGATCTATGAGCGTCCCAATTACATGGGGTACCAGTACTTCCTGAGCAGGGGAGAGTACCCTGATTACCAGAACTGGATGGGTTTTAATGACACAGTTAGATCCTGCCGCATGATTCCTACAGTAAGTACATTAACCCATAACCGTAAATTGTTTCTTGTCAATTATTAGTTTAAAAAATGTGCAGACTTTCAACAAAAGTTGTGACTGTATTGTGTTGGTCAAAATTCTGGATTATTCTTGCTTCTACTGACTTGAAAGAATGGACATTTCAAAAAGTATTGACTCTAGTTGAGTATTTCATCCCAGCAGAGTGAAGCTGTGTGAGACCAGCACTAGTAGTAGCCAGGCAGTGTATAATCAGGGGAATCCCCTCTTTTCATCATTCATGACTAAGCTAGTTGTTTCTTTTGAGTAAGTACTGCTTGATTAGCTGCTGTCTATCCTAACTTCAGAATATCTCCCTACATACCTCATCCATAAATCATCAGGGTCTACTTATTAGCTCCCCTCAAGTGTTTGCCAGTGCCCTGAAGCAGACATCTTAAGTTGACATTTTTTTTATAAAAGCACCCATGAAATATCACCAATACCTAGTTGCACATAGGGCAACTAGTTTGCCGTAACAAGCACTGCACCAGAGTTGCAGACCAGATACTCCTGGTATGACTTTATATTCTTACCACAACCATCTAATCAATAAAAAAGGGCATGTTGCCATGGATATGAGCTTTCCCACTATCTCTGTTACCATATTGGTGGATGTGGGCATCCTGAGGCAATGTAGGAATGTTTACTGACAACCAGCTAATTCTCAAAAAAACTGATAAAGTATGTGAAAGATGTATTTACAAAACGTCACTGGAGGCAAAGTTCTCACATAGAAGAACTCCTAATGTCAACCAGGTTGTCGGTAGTACACACGCTGCACTCTTCACACACACTTCATAGATGATACATAGACCCACTTATGCTGAGACACTTAAATATAATCTTCCTAAACCCCAAAGACCTCCTAGACAAAGTACACTTAACAAATGCCCTCAGCAACCCTGATTGCACTCTTTTCAAAAAAACACCCACATCAACACATACAGCCACATCTCATGGAGCCTCTACTTCTAAGCCACCACACAATGCAACATTCTGGTAGATGGAAACTCCACTGTGAGACACACTGATGTCCCTCTTACCAGGCTGAGCAAGGAGAAAGTCACGGTCAGCTTCTTATCAGGGGCCAGGATCTTCCACATTACACACGTACTCAGGTCTTTGGACCACAAGTATCAGTATGACTCAATCATAGTCCATGTGGGTGTAAATGACCTGAGACATACCTCAGAAGACTATATGAAGAGAGACATCGTGGAGCTCTCAGAATATGTGTGTCCCAGACTGGTATGAGCAGCATTTCACCTTCTTCAATGGTAATTTCACAATACAAACAGAAAATAATTTACTTTAATAATTGTTGCAGTGGTGCAGCGGTAGCATTGTTGCCTCACAGCAAGAGGTTCTCCCATTCGATTCTCGGCTGGAGCACCTTCTGTGTGGAGTCTGCAAGTCCTTCCCGTGGTCAAGTGGCATTTGAAAGACATGCGTAAATGGGCGTGCCTTCATTGAAGGTTGAGCGTTGAGCTGGCACCGTGAAAATCTACTGCCAATTATTAGCAGACCGGAGTTCATAGGTTCATAGGTAGGTACTAGGCTATCTGCCCTAGGGCATTTATAAGCCTAGCCAGAATGTGTTGGCTTTCACCTCCCTTTTAGACTAGATTCCTGAGCCTCTGTCCAGCAGGGCCATAGAAGTGATCCCAGGAGTAAATTTACGATTTCCCATCTACTCATCAAGATTTCTCTTGAAGAGGGTCAGCGAGGGGTACTGCCTAACATGGACTGGGATTCTATTCCAGAGCGAGAGAAGCCTTTGGGATATGAATCTATCCCTCCAGCATGTCCTATTTATTGTTGTGCTAAGGTTTAAATCCCTGGGGCGTGTAGCTATAATGGATTTGTTTTTCTTGAGGTGGAGCATATCCAACAATTCCGGGTTAGACATGGCCTTGTATGTCAGGCAGAGATCGCCTCTGAGTAAGCGGTAAGCAACTGAGTAGAGCTGGAGTTTCTTTAGTTGAGCTGCATAGGGCATCTGTTTGAGGCCCACGATCCTCTTGGTGAGGTATTTTTGAGGTCTCTCCAGCTGTTGCAGGCATCGGGTAAGGTACATCCCAAATGGGGCATTGTACTCAATTATGGGCCTGATGAGCAATGAGTAGAGGGGCACAATGACCTCTCTTGATCTAGATGTGAACCCTTTTGTGATTAGGTGAGTTGTGGCGACCCCTAACTGGGAAAAGCCAAAGGAACAACAACAATTGTCTTAGTTTCTGGATTCATTTTAAGGGGTGCAATATTTGTCAGCATGGAAGGAGATGGTCAACTGATCACGTTGCTTTGACAGTGATTGTCTGTACCTCTCTCCCCTAGACTTTCGAAAATTAGCTGAAACATTGCCCTCTCCCTCAGTGCCTTTTTTAATCAACATCAAACTGAAAGTACTTCTGAGATAGCAAATCAAAACTAAGACAATAATTTAAAGGTATTACTGCTCAATGCCTAAACGTCTAAACATGAAATTCCACACCCTACAAGCTCTCCTCACTTGAGAATGCTGACGTCTGCCCAGTCACTGAGACATGGTTTAAAGCCACAGAGAGCACACTGTCAATCACAGGTTATAATGCCTTCCACACATTTAGATCAGGTATTACACAGACAGGTCCTTCTGGTAGTACATTCCCCTACCCCCCAAGTCCTCCCTCCCCTCCTCTAGGCAATCTGCAACTCAAATCGGCTTCCAGATCCTAGTCCTTACCATTACAAACAAAAATCCAAATGATGTATTGAACAAATGGTGCACTCTGCTTCTTATCTTTGAAAAATAGTATCTCCTGCAGTAGCCCAAATAATATATTCTTCTGTGAAAAAAATCACATTTCAATAGGAAATGTTATGTTCTGAGAGTAATAAGATATAGTAATACGGCAGTGTGATGTGATGGTTAGTGTTCCTGCCTCATGGCTACATGGGTTGAGCCTGACATATCATTACTGCTAGCATGAAACTGTTATGTTCTGTACAAAGTTCCACTGAAGATGTGCTGCTTTTCTGGAATGGCTGCACTAGTTTATGTTAAGGGTCCTTTTTCAGGGACAAGTATCAAATCCAGGGTGAAGACTGCCCTCTGCCCATCATTTTCAGGAAAAGCTCTGTTTCAACATGACCCAGATTTGAAATTTAAGTATTTGAATTTAGTAGTCACTAATGGATGGAAAGGTGGAAGTCATGGTAAGAGGTGTGTGTGTGTGTGTGTGTGTGTGTGTGTGTGTGTGTGTGTGTGTGTGTGTGTGTGTGTGTGTGTGTGTGTGTGTGTGTGTGCGAGTGTAATTAAAATGATACTTTTAATGTCCTAGCACACATTATGAAACTTTGTGTTTCCATTTAATAGCCCAGCGGTACTGATTCATTTATTTATTTTTTATAGTACAGGGGATCATATCGGGTGAGGGTTTATGAGAAGCCTGAATTTGGAGGCCACATGATGGAATTCACAGATGACTGCCCATCTGTCCACGATCGATTCCGCTACCAGGACATCCACTCCTGCAATGTGTCAGAAGGTTACTGGCTTTTCTATGAGCATCCCAACTACCGAGGAAGGCAGTACTTCTTGAGGCCTGGCGAGTACAGAAGGTACAGTGACTGGGGTGCCCTGACTTCCCAAATCGGCTCCTTCAAACGCATCGTGGATTGTTATTAAAATATGAAAAATTATTTTCTTTAGCATATTAAATCAATAAAGGTTTAAATTAACAATGTAGTATCTTGTTTTCTACAGTGAGAAGTCTGATGTTAAGAACTATAGGGTTGCTTGGCCTATTCAGTTCATATTTTTTTAAATTTGAAATTTAGTTTAAACCTCATCTGTCTGAATGGCTGAAGTGCAGAAAACTTGGTGAAAACACTACAGAAAATCTTCTCTTTTCTGTGTGGCCTTAGTGACTTGTTTTTATTTAGCAACTTTGGCTTTACAAAGACGCCTCATTTCACAGCTATAATCACTGCCTTACCATCTAGTGGTCAAATGAAAGAAATACAATTAAGTAATCCTTTTGGTTTTTCTTTTTGCTAAGTCTACAAACTTCATTGAATACTGCATCAGTATTCTTTAACTTTCTGCTTTATTTAAAATATTTTTACTCACTGTCTGCTAAAATACAGCAGTTTAACACAATGAGGTATATTCAACGTTTGGAGACCGATTGCATATAGAAGGATTGTACCTTGGGAGGATACAACTTTTTAATTGTGTTGCAAGATGAAAATATTCTTCCGTAATTGCAAGGAATTATGAGACTCACAGTTATAGCAGACGTCATCAAAGAATCGTCCTGATAAACTGCTATACTGTGATACAGCATAAGCCACAACATACTCATATAGTCGGATAATATCTTATAAAAAATGTACATGGGTATTATCTGCAGACATTCCAGGTACTGATCCTTCTTCTTAAAATTTAACCTGGTAATCATCAACAGATATGCTTTAACTAAAAGTCAAGAACACCAGATAGTCAATTTACAAGGATCCAGTGTTACGTTTGCCAAAATCGGTTTTGAAAACTGCTTTAGTTACTCACAAGTGTGTGTGTGTGTGTGTGTGTGTGTGTGTGTGTGTGTGTGTGTGTGTGTGTGTGTGTGTGTGTGTGTGTGTGTGTGTGTGTGTGTGTGTGTGTGCGCATGTCTGCAGTACAAAAGAACAGGCTGTAATATCCAATCTTATATACAAAGCATCATGAGGGATGGTACAGTTTGTAAGGAAACACATGAAAGAATGGATGAACACATAAGTAGAAGTTCTACAGTTTGTAAGGAAATCTGTGAAAGAATGTTTGCGTGCAAAGTGCTATACATCCTTATCTCTGTGTAAGCATCAGAAAATAAAACATTGGGGGTACACATGGCTCATAATATTTCCTTAAATGTAACTAGCCATCCCATTTTAACAGATAGTACTCTTCTTATCATCAACAAAACCCTTTTTTCATATTTTTACATGTGGTTGGAGTGTCTTATTAGCATTAGTCAATGTGACCAAATCACCTAGATCCAATGTTTGCACCATCGAATGGCTAGCTGTGGTGTAAAGTACACTTCCCATATCACTGCAGGAAAAGTAATAAAAAGAAAAAAGATCAGCCAACCAACATGGAAAAGAACTGTATTTATATAATAAAAAAGTGCAAAGTGAGTGCTTTCCTCAAACTTCGTCTGAAAAAGTCTAGAAAGGAATCCACGTCATTTGTTTTGCTTTTAATAAACATAGTTCTTTTTCACACTTTTGGTGAATTGTTTGTCATTTTGGATTTATTGTTGTCATAAGTTCGTTTCTTCAATTATGTTATTTTATATTTAAGCAAGTGCTGGAAATAGAAGAACTGTGAAATAGTAGAACTTGAAAATAATAGGGTTATACCACAGATTAAATGGGTAGAAGGAACACAGACATGGTGACAGAAAGAAACAGCCATCAGTAAAGAAATCAAATGAATCTCCAAATGAGTAATAAAAAAAAAAGTTAACCAAACCAATGCAGAGTTAGAGGGTGTAGCAACAGTCATAAATTACAAAAGAGGTTTTGTGTTTCTAGACAGTGTTACCAAAATGCCTGCTGTAGCTCAAATTTTTAAGCTGTCCTGACTCGAGTGGGATTCTTTATAGAACCACCAACAATGGAGACAAAGAAGAGTACTTGGAACATTCTCAGAGGAGACCCACAAGAGGTCAAACCTGGGACCCAAGAGGAGGAGGAATCCACTTTTTATAGGCATCTCATTACTAAGAGAGTAGAAATGGGATGACCTTAGGACAATTGGATCTATTTGGCCCAATAGGGCCCTGCTCCCTCAGGGTCTCCACACTAAGCTATGACAGGGTCATTATGGCTTATGGGGCTAAGAGATATTCATGAGAGACACTACAGCAAAATGCAGGACATTTTCCTACTGTTTCTCTTGGTCCCATACTGGTTACAAGCAGCTTTAGTGGAGAAGGCAACATTTCCTGTCACATATTGCAGTAGTGACCAGTCCAGTATTTTAAGTATCTGGAGCTTCACTCCTCCAGTATAACTCACTGTGTTAGCTGCTCAGGCACCCATAGTGGTTAGTTACTGTTACTGAGTCATCAACAGGGTTTTCATCCTAAAACTGATCAGCTTAACCATCTGGCATTGTGTTCTGCTCCATTTATTGTCTCTAATAATAATAAGACCAGGTTTAATTTTAAGACTGATAGACAGGTATTTTTTTTTTTAGCTGCTCTTGCTGGCACAGGGCTTATGACTTATTTCTTGTAGTTGAGCTCATTAGCAACAACTGTGGAATAGTCAGTCTCAGAAGTGAATGCTAATAAGCATAAAGAAATAAACATAAATAAAAAAATAAAACAAGTACTGCGATAGGTAACTTCTGATGGCTACTTTATGTGACAGGATACTACCAGTTTAACAGTAAGGAAGAACATTTGCTTCATGTAGTCACAGGCAGGAGCAAAACAATTCCAGAAAAGTGAAGCATATAGTGTGAGGGGTGGGAGGAGCAGAGGTGGAGAGGTAAATGATTCAGTGCCTGAAAGTGGGAGAAGAATAACACAAACCATACCTTTCAACCTCTTACAGCAATAAATCTGCACAAAACAATAAATAAAAATGGGACAAAGGCCCGAAAATAGAGACAATTTTTAAATATTGCTCGTACAAACATAGAAAGTTGATAGAAGAACAGGTTTTGCATTAGCACAAATTTTCTGAAGGGTATGAAGTCTGAAACTCAAATGTCTGTCATTATTTTCTAGCTTCCATTTTTAATGATTTGCCACTAATTTGCTAGAAAACCACAACTTTATGAAAAATGGACCAAAAATATGAGGCAAAAAATCTGGACATTCTGCAAAAACCTGTACAGTTGAGAGATATGAACTGTCACAAACAGACTCATAATTGTAATGCAGGTGTATCACAGTTTCAGATTCACAAAGGAAAATAGAGAGGCAAACACAAAAGTAATTCTGGAAAATTGTTAGACTGGATTTGGGAGGAGATTTGGGGAGATTTGGGGGAACTATATTATAGAGCCAAACACACCGTGTGGATTTTACATGTTCTCCCTACATCTACATGGATTTCCTTGTGGCTTTCTGATTTCCTCCCACCTGCCAAAACATGACACTTGACAACTGTAAAATATCCCTGGATGTAATGCCCTTGTTATCCTTGTGACTTGTGGTATGACTGGAAAATAGCTGGATGTTTAGTCCACTTACCCAGTTTAGCAAATCATTAAATAAATAAAACAAACTTTCAGAAATAGTTATAGGTGGTGTGGTGTGTGTGCAGTTCCATTTCTAAGAAGAAGCTTTTCATTAAGAATATTTATCTGGGCATTCTGAGGAAGTTCAACAGTTTTGTGAGGTTTGTGGAATTTGTGGAAACACATGAACTGTCTCAAGTTTTGAGAATTAACTGGGCAAGGAACTCTATAACCATGTGCAGAAGGTGATTGGAAGTTCACAAAGAAAGGGGTAATATGAAGTATGAAGTCATAATGGAGGTTTAGAAATTCCCTGTGCTCTTTTTGGGCCCCAAGTCTTCCCATAACCATTAACTACTACCCAAAATAACTCATTTGCCCAGTAATTCCTGGCATCCAAGGATACTGGCATGGGAGGCAAGTGCTGGGGGCAGAAAGAACCTGCATCATATAATCAAGGTCTGCTTGTTTTCTGCAATGCCTGCTAATGACAAAGGAGTGTGTACAGTTTTTAACTTATTTGACATTTGTTAACCAAAACAGAGCACTGATTCACCTAGGGAATTTTCAGACTTAGCACAGTGGCAATACAGTCAAAGAAACAATAAACTTTAATCAGCATCAACAGAACATCAAGCATGCAGAAAGATATGTCAAGATAAATAGCATAAATGAACACAATCATAAGTTAATATGCTGCAAGAAATTAGCCAGTAAAATTAATAAAAGAGTACATGTACACTGTCATGACATCAAACAGTATAATGTTTCTATGAAAAAAGTAATATGCAAAGAAGAAAGTCTTTACAGTATATGCTATTGTTGGGAATGGGGGTGTGAAGGAGATTAAGGTATGAGTCAAATGTGGGGAAGAAGGGAAAGGAAGAGATAGAAAAAAGCGAAAAAAAGTGTGGGGGGTAACAAGGAATGAAACATGCCATCATCTCCAACCCATGTTGAGGAGACCTGGACAGCTCCACAGAAGTTTGGAAATATGTTAACCAGTAAGCCAGGCTGCACCCACCTCATGAAGTATTATGTAGGAGAGACCCATCAAACAGGCCCTTAAAGTCTGCCTGAGTTAAGCAGACTTGAGAGAGTGACTACAGGGGATGTTGGACTGGGAGGTAATCCAGGAGTCCAATACTTTATTTCTGTTTTAATTTGTCTTATGACATAATATAAGCTAATAAATATTGTTTTATTTTTAATACATAGAAATAGGATGTATTCCTTATACATAATCTGAAATAATCTTAAATCCAGGAAGCCTGCATGGGTGGAAGGTTGGGGTGGGAAGTGGCTCAGCTGAGGGGCTACACCACAATGTTCCACATTGGGACACACAATTGCTAAGGCCAGCCCTGGTATAGAATATGTAAAAAGGTAAACAGGACAAGGGTGCCTGACTGCTGCTATGATTAGTAAGGACAGGAAATGAATCCTTCTCAGGAACACCTGCACAAGCAAAAGGGATGGATACTATAGTACACATAGGGTTGAACAAATTGGGTAGGAATGAGCTACAAACAGTGCAGGATGGGATTATAAATGTAAGTTTGGGAATGCTTACTTATATAGCACACACTATAACATTTTCAGAAGTATTACCAACTAATAGAATGGGTCGAACTAGTTGTAGCACACTATAGTTTTTATAATTTATTTGAAAAATGGGTGCAGAGAACATGGCATTTGGTTGTTGTCTTATACAGATATGATAATTTGCATCTCTCTGGGTGTAGAAAAAAGGACCCAAAGTGATGGGTTTAAGTGCCCCATCAGCAAACATTAGATCTAGATGAAGCACAGAAAAGCAATGGGGAAATTTTTGCCAGGCCCTCAAAATTGTTGTAGCAGTTAGTGATGTACGCACACCTAGAGGGATTAGTACAAGATGAGTTATTATACGAAGAACAAAGATATAACCATTACCAATATGCATGATGCAAAAAGGAGACAAGAAAAGGACACACATGGTGGGTAATGAGTGCTGATGCTCAGAGTCTTAGCAAGAATCTACCTCATCTTGTGGCTGTGATGGAGTTGCAGGCTATGCGTATTGTGGCAGTTGTAGGAATGCTGCACAAGGAAAACCATGACTTGGAATTAAACTTCTGAGAAGTAAGAAGAGAATGTTGGAGAGTGCAGGTGTGAGGACATGACTAACTACACTTAAGACAGCATATCTTTAAATAGCTATAGCATCGCGGTTGTTTTAGTAGCTGATCAGCCATTTTGAGGTGTCAATGAAGTGATCATCATGGAGTACAGAAACTAGTATGTATAATTCAATAACTGAAAGTCAGGTTTATATTTAAAAGACAGTAAATTTATTCAGTGATAATTAGCTTAATGAATAAAAAAGGACAGCTAAGGGACATTAGATATCACAATGAAGAACCGTTGGTGCAGTTGCACATATATTTTACACAGGTTTTGCAAAGCACATGGCTGCTAGGCCTGTGTATAGTACGCTCCAAAGAATTACATAAAGAAATGTAATAAGGTGATAACTTTAATTCATAGGGTTTTACTTAGGTTACATCCGGGGGGGGGGGGGGTAAAAAAATTACAGCCAAGGAGACCACTGAAAATCTCAGTCACAATTACCCTACTGGTTAGGAGGATAAGAATACCTCCCATTAAGTAGATTTTGGATACATATTTCAGGTGAAAATTTGCGATCACCCATCCAGTCATCCAGACTGTTTTAAAAGTTATTTACTAAGGAAGTACTTTGCATAATATGCAAGGACAGATAATTCCTTAAGTGAGGAATATGTTAGGATAGGTACCTGTTGTGCAATTTGGCAGTGTTGCCGTGGAAACGTAGGTGTAAGTCTCTAGATCAGGTGTTTAATTTACCACAGTTGCTATTAAGGTGAAGAAGCTCAACGCCTGCTGGGTCATTATAGCATGGAAGACTAATCAAAGATTGCCCCTCTGGAGCCTGTAGGACACTGAGTAGAGGGACAGGGCTTTTACTCTATTACAGCAGCTGAGAGTACTGAGACCAGAGAGAGAAAGCACTGAGATATCTGAAGCTGGTTCCAAACGAGGCATTATAATCAATGATGGGCCTAATAAGGGGGGAATAAACTGGGACTATTACTTCATAAGAGACCTGGGCCATTATACGGGCAACTCTCTCATTAGATCATCATGTTTCCACTATAGTCAGGCATTCCCTGTATCTGACCCACTCAATTTCCAAGGCAATATCTTCAAGATCCAAAGAAGTCATGTTACTTCTGTACTCTTACCTTACCAGACTCATCCATACCTCTCAGCTGTCTCTGCTTTTGCAGAAAGTCCTTGATTTGCCTCATATTTTGCTCTGTCCCTAATAACATTTTTGAACTTCTGGTAAATTATTGAGGATTACAGTCAGTCAGTGATGCAATACATTACAATTTCATACATCTTATTGTTCAAAAAATGCATGTTGACATAAATCCTGTTGTGATATTAACATTTTAAACGATAACTATGGGATGAACTCAATAATTTCTACTCTCTAATGTGTTTTCCATTATCTGTGGATCCCACCAGTCAAAATAATGATTAAATCAAAGGGGAGCAATTATTTTAACTTTCTTTCATTTGTTGTTGTACAGCTAGCAGTAGAGCCAGCCATCTTTCTTAAAATTGGAGTCTCATCCTCCTCCTCCGTCTACAGTAAAGCATTTCACTAAGTTGCCCATCTTTCAGACAGCACTCTAGACTAAGGAACTTCCACGTCCTCCTGTGCTCTTTTCCATAGCCAGTGTTAGGCACCAGTGAACTCTGAGGTCTCTGGGGCCCCCTGGTCCTGGGCATCCCCCAACCACAGCAAAGTTATCTTGTCTTGATATTTTGTATTATGTTAGTCAAACCAACAAAAGCTAGTACAGCAATCTTGCATACTTAAACTAGGTGGGTAATAATAATTCTTATTCATATCTTCTTTGAAATTCAAAGATATCTCAGGTTATAGTAACAGTGTTTTGTAAAGTAACAGGTTTCACAATTTCATTAAATATTTTACCACTGGCATAGTGCCCTTGGCTTAGTTAAATCATACTGGTGGACATTCTCTCCACTAAAACTGACAACGTAGCTAACTTTAGGTATCTGCAGTACCCATGGCTGCAGAAGAACCCCTTAAGTATCCTTGACTGTGTGGAGGCCACACAAAAGCTGCTGCTGCTTGGGGAAAAATGAAGGAAAAAATGTATTCATTTTCTGATTACACTCTTTAACTGAACAGGACTGCGACATGACCCTTTTAGGGTAAAGCTTATAATGAGCATGAATCAAGGTTAGTGGTAGAGATCAGCAGCCCAGAGTGCATGGCCAATCTCAGTGCATACTTTAGATTTTAAGAAGAGCTGATGCTTCCAGTCTTCAGGGATGGTTTTCTCTTTCAAAGAAATAAAGAAAATGATAAGCAAACCAGAAAAACTCCATGGCAACCCAAAGCTGTAAAAACAAAAAAGTAGTTTATTATGAACACAATAAAAATAAAAATAAAAATCATCCCCCCAGATTCACTAATCTTCTGTGCAGGACCTAGTCCTACATGTAAGCACCTGTTTACGAGCAGGAAGGCAGCACGCCATGCATATCAATGAAGGTGCACTGCCCGAGCTTCCAGGCATACACGGAGCATGTACGAGTGCAGGGGGCGTGTCTGAGAGCAGAGCTCTCAGAATAAACACGCTCCTGCAATGTAGAACAGGAGAAAGTGTGAAGAAATGAGCGAGATCACTCATAGGTGTCCGCATATCCCCACCAACAGTCTCCCATGTGTACAACAGCAACAATACATATAAATAAAATGAAGAAACCCTTTTATTTATTTATTTTAATCCAATTAAAGCTAACCGTAGGTGTGCAGGTGTGCCCATTGCTTAGTTACGGTTAAAGCAGCATAAAAGGCTGAAGAGGATAACAAGGAAGATATATACAAATGAAACAGCACAGCAATAGTGTAGTGAGCAGAGCATCCTCCTAATGAGCAGGCATTCCCGGTTCAAGTCCAACTGCAGCACAGTCTATTTTACATGGCAATTTTTTTGTTGCAAAACCCATTAGATAACACATATTTATGAACTAGAGTACTGCAGGAAATGCACATGTGAAGTATCAGTGTCATAATGAATAAGGCACTAATAAGCAGGTTTAAGCACAACTAAGCAGTAGTAAGCATATGTAAGCACTAGTAAGCGTGGTTATGTGCGTTTGTGCGGGGGTAAGCACTGCCTACACAGATTAAGCAATCTGAAAGCTAACTGAGTATAAGAAACTAACCAGAAGTTAGCAGTGATTAGCTCCATGCAAACATGTGCACACCCACTTACAACTGCTTTAAAGTGCCTTAATCACACTGTACCCAATGGCCTGTGGTCTGCCCAGCAACAAAATAAACAGCCTCGGCAAGGCTCGAACCCAGTACCCTGTACACTACAGTCAAAGTAGTTAACCACTAAGCCATCATAGCAGCATATAAGGTTGAGGTTTCAACAAACAAATCCTCACCATAGGAAAATCAAACTGAACATGTGAAATGAATCTATGTACAGTGTGATGTTGTATAACCTGCTACAAAACATAAATATGTGAACTGGAGTACTGCAGTAAGGCCAGATGTGAGGCATTATTGTAATAAAGTGTTGAAGTCCCCAGGACCCTATACAGTGTACGTACACATGAATCACAGATACCAGACACAGATATAGCATGTAACAAATAATAAATCAATGTCAAAAGGAAAATATAATGCTAATTAGATATTAAACAATGCTAAGCATTGTGCAGGTCAGCTTATGTGGTGTAAGCAATGTGTAGGCCAGCTAACTCAATCTTCCCAGTGTTATGCCACTTTAAGTAATGCCAAAATTAGGTAAGCAGTTGTGCCCATAGCTTAGCCTTTTCAAAACTGTCCAGTCACGGGAAAGTGCAGGAAATCGGGCATATTTAAACCCCACAGGCGCCAATATTCCCCAT
The DNA here is from genome assembly GCF_019279795.1 of Protopterus annectens. Classification (NCBI taxonomy): domain Eukaryota; kingdom Metazoa; phylum Chordata; order Ceratodontiformes; family Protopteridae; genus Protopterus; species Protopterus annectens. Next base: position 29,015,222 of record NC_056728.1, on the reverse strand, counting down.
AACTGGTTGCAGCTCCCTACTGTAGGGAGAGTGGCTGGAGTCGGGGAAGGTACTCAATTTAGAGTGCAGCACTGAGGCACCCAGGAGTCCAGATACATGGTATGGCTCCTGATAAAACACCATGAGGAGAGACTACTGCAGGACCAGTACCAGGGCTCTCAGTATAAAGTGGAGGCCTGGGACAATCTTGCCCATGACCTCACCAGTGGCACTGGTATCCCCCGGACTGGTGAGCAGGTCAGGCATCACCATGCTGACCTGAAGCAGCAGAGGGGTGATCTCTTGGACCAGTGGATATAAGAAGCAAGGCAGATGGCCGATGCCCCCGCACTAAGCACTCATTCTACTATGTAAATAATGAGTGCCTAGCTTGTGTATACTATGGATAGGTAATGGCTAAATATCACTGTATTTCTTTGACAGCTGCAGATGAGCGGTTTGCAAACCGGCAAGCCCATGCTGCTAGGCTGCAAAGGCTGTGTCACGAGGCAGTTTGGTAATACTCCTGCATGTACTGTCATAACAAATAAATATAACAGTCCTAGAAAGTGTTGCATCAGTATAAAAATGTATTGTGTATGGGATGTACTGAATAAACCAGACAATATGGCAGGAAGACTGTCATATAGGTTGCATGGAAAAAAGGTGTAATATCTTGTGACTAAAAGTATAACCCCTGGTGTGCTTGTGTACATTTTGCTTTTATATGTTGTTGTAGTGTTGCATTCTATAAATAGTACTGTTGTATTAAGCAGTGTTACCCACACTGTTGAACGTAGTTAAAATGTGCAGGAAGTTCAGTATAACAATGTTGGAAGTCCCAAGAGGACAGTCATATAGAACAACTGAGGAAGACTTAGACAGGAACCATTGGAATGCTTTACACCAATTCCCTGATAGCACAGTGTACTGTGATGTCAACAGTAATATTTTTACCACACACAGCAGGGGTTTGAATCCCGGAAGGGTAGTAAGTTGTATGCATAATCATACCCCACATCTGTACAGAGTTTGTGAGAATGGTCAGCTAGAAAGCTGTATGCATAATTAGACCCAACTGTACAGACTTTGCTAGAATGTTCAGATAGTACGCTGTAAGCATATTCATAACCATAAACTGTACTGACTGTGGCAGAATGTTCAGATATGTTCCCATATAGCATTCAATACCTACCCACCTACCTTCTTTATTGAATCCTGTTGCTGATACTTTCTTTCTCTGATCCTCTATCTTGACTTGTTCTAACCTGCTCCGTTCGCCCTGCAGGCTCACTCTGCTCCCCTACCCTACCCCCAAATTCCACCCACCCCCAGTGCATCTACATTTATACTCACCTAACCACTCCTACTTCCTCCCTACCTATTACACCGCTCCCCTATCCCTAACCACTCCTACTTCCTCTCTATCTATAACACCCCTCCCCTTTCACCACCATCGTCTAACCCCTCCCCCAATAATCCATCTCCTCACACCTCCCTTCATATTTAACAACACAATATATATTTCCAACCCTTCTCCCTACACTACATATTCTACTTTACCAAAGCCTCAACATGCTTACAAAACTTCTGTCATTCTCAATCCAACTACTACTACTTCTGAACCTTACTTATATCCATTACCTTTCCCAGCCCAACTCCACAAATCACACACCATTACTTCACATAACCAGCTCACTCCCTTCAACTCAACTCTCAATCTCCCCTGGACTATATCCCATTACTACCCATCTATTTTTTTCACTACAAACTAAGCTCTACTTATAAACTCTCTAACCCCTCTCTAACTTTCAATATCTACTCAAACCTGAAAATATACAATATACAAACAAAGCAATCCAAACACCTCATCAGCATAATCCAACACCTAACAACCATACTTCTATCTGGAGATATACACCCTAACCCAGGCCCAAACACCACTTCCCCTACATCTAAATCCATCCTATTAGCTTCTCTAAATGCCCAAAGCATAGCTAACAAAATCCCCAATCTCCATGCCTGGCTTCTCAACAACAAACCTGACATCTTAGCTATTTCTGAAACCTGGTTAAAACCTCATATAAAAGATGCTGAAATAGTGCCACCAAACTACTCTATCATCAGAAAAGACAGGGCCCACAAGAAGTGTGGTGGGGTAGCTCTACTCTACTCATCCACCCTTTCCATTACTCCCTACAACAAACCCATTCCTCACTTCTCCAATGCAGAATTAGTACTAGCTCTATTTCAATTAAATAAACACAAACACATTTGCATAGCCTCACTTTACATCCCCCCTGGAGACAATACCTCAGTACTTGAGGATATCCTATCCTGGCTTTCTACCAATATCAGTAATGAAACTATTATCATGGGAGACACAAATATCAATTGGTCTTCCATTAATTCTCCTACACATCCCCTAAACATCAACCTATATAAGTACTCTCAGCTCATCAACCTCACTACCAGGCCCTCTAAAGACTTCTCCAGTGGCAGTACCCTAGACTGGATCTTAGTCTCTCACCCCCACTACTACACTGTTAGTGGAACCCTTCCTCATTCCCTCAGTGACCACTTTCCCATTTTTAGCAGACGTCTTCCATCTCCATTACAAGTAACTCATAATTACATCAGCACTTGCTACCTAAAAAACTTCAACCCAATAACCTTCTCAGACTCTCTAAAATCAATAAATTGGAACCCCCTAAAAACCCTACCTCTGGATAATGCTGTTGCAACTTCAATACAACTTTCCTAAAACTGCTGGAAAGCTTTACCCCCATAAAAACCAAAAGAATACGAAACAACACCACCCCCTGGCTAACAAAAAACACACTAATTGCCATGCGACTTAGAGAAAAATCCTTGGCACATTACCAAAGAAGCAAAACTCCCACCACCCTTAATGAATTCAAAGCACTTCAAATACCGTTAAAAAACTTATCACAGCAGATCGACAGAATTACTTCTCCTTACTCCAAAACAACCACAAAACCAATCCTCAAAAATTCTGGAAAGGCATCACTACCCTCCTAAAACCTGGCTCAGCAGAAAACCCAAGCCCAGACCCAAATGCACTAGATATTGATCTGGCTACACAATTCAACTCTTTTTTCATAGACTCTATTTCCAAACTAACCTCTTCCTTCTCTAATAACACCTCACCCCCTACTTCTGCATCCCCCCTCTTGTCACCCCCTTCATCTCCAGTCTCTCAACTCCCACCATTCTCCCTAAAACCCATTCCTACTTCTACCATAAGAAAACTCCTGCAAAAGCTAAAACCATGCACCAAAGCCCCCAATAACATTCCCTCATCCTTCCTCAGCATTGCTGCCAAAGCCATTGCCTTCCCCATCAGCATCCTAATCAATCGCTCTATCCAAGATGGGCTTGTACCCAAACTCTGGAAAAGGGCATTCATCATTCCCCTGCACAAAGGAAGCAGTAATAATAATATTACTAACTTTTGTCCAATTGCCATCCTCTCTCCTATATCAAAACTTCTAGAGAAATGTATCCATCTTCAACTCCTTCCTTATCTCTTAGATAATAACTTACTAACTCCCACACAACACAGATTCAGACCTGGCCACAGCACCATGACTGCCCTCCTTTCCTTCCTGGAAACTGTAAATAAAGCCAGAGATTCTGGCTCTACTGTATCTACCCTCTTTCTTGACCTATCTAAGGCCTTTGATACTATCTCTCACAACCTTCTCCTAACTAAACTATCTAACCTAAACCTATCCCCTTCCTCTTTCAATTGGTTCACCAGCAATCTCTCCAACAGGCAACAAGCTGTCAAGTGGAAAAAAGCCATCTCCTCTTTCCTTAACACACCCACTGGTGTTCCCCAAGGTTACATTTTGGGTCCTCTCCTTTTCAATATATTAATAAATGATTTCTTCCACTCAATTCCTCATGCTAAACTTATTCAATATGCAAATTATTCTACAATTATCTGTGCAGCCACATCCATCCCCGCTCTCTTAAAACTGACTCAAGTCGCCTTCTCTACCACAGAACAGTGGATGATGGACAATCATCTAGCACTCAATGCATCAAAAACCAAACTTATGGTATTTACCCCCTCAAAAACCAACACCATTGATAGAAAACTATTCTCCATCACTAGCCAGAATAGCACACCTCTTGAACTGGTATCTGAAACCAAACTACTAGGAGTCCAGATTGATGACCAGCTAAATTCAATAAGCACCTACAACTAAACATAAAAAAACCCACCAAAAACTTGGCATGCTCTACCGACACAATCGATTCCTCACTACATCTACTAAGCTCACTCTCGCTACTACATTTCTCATCCCTTCCCTCCTTTATGGTGCCCCTCTCCTAACAAACCTACAATCCTCTCTCAAAACAAAACTGTCCTCTTGTTATAATAAAATTGCCAAATTTGCAACTAGTCACAAATCATCTACCCATCACTGTGCATCTCTCCACAAACTTAACTGGCTAGACCTTCCCTACTGTCTCTCCTATACTCAGCTCACTTTTGCTCATAAACTAATTTTTCATCCCTCCCTCTGTCCCTCTCTCAGCTCTACCTTTAAAATGCACCTGCCACAAAGACTCCTAAGATCTAATAACCAAAACCTAATAGAACTGTACAAACCCCATCACTCTCCAGGACAAAACCTCCTGTCCTTTGCCCTGGCACGCCTATGGAACTCCCTTCCTCCCTCCATCCGTATTACCACCAACCTACCTGCTTTTAAAAAAATCACTGCACTCACATCTAACATTCTCATGGGAATGCTCCTGCTCCCACCCCTCCTAACCTATTCTTCACTTCCTATAGGCAACTTTACCATATATTACCAGAATCAAATAATAAGTCAACTGTAATGACATCTTATAATTCTCTTATCCTACTATTCCACTCAAGAAACTATATATTTACTGCAGCAATGCTTTGCTTTTCTGCAAAATGTAACCTAAACATTTTTATTATACCTGCTTAAATCTTAGTTTTCTACAAAATGAAACCAAAAAATTGCATTGTAAATGCTTAATCTTTGTTTTGTCTTGAACCCACAAATTACTGCAATTGTAAACTGCTGTAATCTTTTTGTTACCACTGTTTTAAAGCTTTATCTTTAACCTACAAATGATTGAAATTGTAAACTGCTGTAATCTTTTTGTAACCTTTGTTTTGGAGCTTTTCTCCCCAGGACTCCATTGAAAATGGGTTCTTATTGGCCCAGTGTACTATCCTGGTAAACCAACTGCAAATAAATAAATAAATAGTAAGCTGTATGCATAGCCATACTGCTCAACTGTTCTGATCTGTCTAGCATGTCCAGATAGATGGCCCAAATCTGCTGCCTGGTAACCTGTTCCCCTGACAAATCAGTGTGATGATCCAAGAAATGCAGTCAGCTTATACTGTCATATAATGGATAGTCAGACCAGAACATAAAAAGACAATGTATATGGAAACAAACCTGTCATTGTAGAATCTCACCCAAAGTGTATGACAGCTGTTCCAAAATATGTCATATTAACACCTGCAGCCTGTCAAGGCTTGACCAGAGTGTGTGCAATAACGGATTGTTAGGTATGTGTATAACATCAACATGGAATTTGGGAGTATGTGTAATATTTGTCAGGGGTTCCTATTAGATGACCGAAGATACATTCTTTCGAATGCATCTCGGTCGAACTTGAAAAGACGAAAAGGCAAAATGACGAAGTAGCATATAAGCAAATTCTTTCCCTGGGAAAGAAAGCACTTGGCCACGTCTGTTACTTTGCCATTTTTGTCAATGTAGCGCGATGACAGAGTTGGCATATTTAAGCAGGGGGGTGTGGGGGGCACAGCCCCCCACGTTGGGGGTGTGAAGCCCCCCACTTTGTTATGTTTTAAGTGGTTTTTTTTTTTTTTTGGAACAGCGATTTTTATCCCTTGGAAAAAAATCGCTGTTCTAAGCATTCAAGTTTGTAAGCTTTCGCTTACATGGGGTCGATAAATTATCATTTGCTTTTCTAAGCATTCAATGATTTAATATAAACCCTTTGTCAGGCAGTGTTAACAAATATTGCTCCACAGCTATAACAGGTAAGAGGTGTAGATTGTAGGCACAATACAGTTCACTCATATACTTGTCTACAAGCATGGAATCTGAGAGTATGTGTAGAATCTGTCAGGTAGTGTTAACAAAGATTTTCCCACAGCTATAACAGGTAAGAGGTGTAGACTGTAGGTACAACACAGTTCACTCATATACTTGTCTACAAGCATGGAATCTGGGAGTATGTGTAGAATCTGCCAGGTAGTGTTAACAAAATTTTCCCCACAGCTGTAACAGGTAAGAGGCGTAGACTGTAGGTACAACACAGTTCACTAATATACTAGTCTACAAGCATGGAATCTGGGAGTATGTGTAGAACTTGTCAGGTAGTGTTAACAATGATTTCCTCAACAGCTATAACAGGTAAGAGGTGTAGACTATACGTAAGATACAGTCCATGTAGATACTAATCTACAAACATAACACTGTACAAAGTAAGGATAATGGGTAGTGTAATAATACATGTAAGGGACTGATCACTGCTGTGACTAAGAAAGTTATGAAACTACAGGAATATATTGGTAGTTAATTGACCTCTCTCTCTCACCCCCACCATATGTGCTACAATAACCTAATTACACACCTGAATGGGTAAGTGTACACTCCAAACATTTGTTGGGAAATATGTCCTATTGGTTTATAAAATTTTACATTTGGTTCTATGAGTGTGCCATGTTAAAATACTCCCATATTGGTGGCCTGTTGCCATCAATGAAACCTGTATACTGTTGTAATGGCCACTGTTGTCCCATATATGCATGTGTTCTGCTCTCTCTGCACCTGTTGTAAATCTGGTGTCTTCTGTTAATGGGAATACCTATGCATGCCGTTATAACTAATCTGGAATGCTGTTGACTATTACTAACTGATATCTTTCTTAAAACTGCAACACTATAGCTAGTATGGGAAGGCTGGTCCCAGCAGACCCACCTGTCCCACCTCAGCTGGCCATGTCACCAGGCACCAGCACGTCTGGGGCCCAGCCTGGGACCTCCTGCTCCGTAGGCCCTGCACCACCTTTGGGTGGAACCACTGCAGTGGATAGGGCTCAGCAGCCCCCTGAGAGCAGGGGCAGACAGGTACCTGTCACCTGCCGTCAGGTCCTGGCCATGGTGCGTAGAGAGCTCAACAAGGAGATTTGAGACCAGCTACGCTAGCTTGAGAGCCATGTGGCACAATTAGCGGGTGAGCCTGCCCCTCCTACCCAACCCCCAGCACAGCCACCTTTGGGGCCGTAAAGGTTCCACTCTCACCTGAAAAAAAAGGGCAATCTGTTCCAACAAAAAAATCTCGTTCCATGCATAGCTGTCCATTTCGCACACATGTCCACTGGACACAATGTAATCCGGTTTAATTGGTATCACAATGAATTATTGTTGTCCTCACCCCCACCCAGGGGTTTGAGTGTCCAAATCTACCTCCAAATTTGGTGTATATGCACAGCTGTTGCTGTAGAAGAAATGGGCAGCTATGGACCTTCCCTACACCCATCCTGCACATCCCTGGCTATTTTCACTACTATCTTTCCCTCTTTGTGTCCCTTTTTTCACCACTGTCCTATCAATCCGTTTTTGTTTCTTTTAAAGAAATTAGCACAGGGGTAAGCAGGAGTAAGCACTTTTAAGCAGCAGTAAGCGGGTTTAAGCCTGTTTGCATGGCGGTAAGCACTGCCTACACAGGTTAAGCAATTTAGAAGCTAACTGAGTGTAAGAAACTGTAACCAGAAGTTAGCATTGAGTAGCTCCGCTCAAACCCGCTTACAACTGCTTTAAAGTGCCTTAATCACTCTGTATCCAATGGCCCATACTCTGCCCAGCAACAAAATAAACAGTCTCTGCAAGGCTCAAACCCAGGACCCTGCACACCATAGACAAAGTGATTTACCACTAAGTCATGCCAGATATATATAACCCTAATGTTTTCAATAACATATTATCCAGCCCAGTCATTAAACAGTACAGAGAATGTACTCCAATATCTAAACAGATACAACCTATCTATATATGTATATATATATATATATATATATATATATATATATATATGTATATATATATATATATATATATATATATATATATATATATATATATATATGTATGAACATATCATGCCTACAGCCATGGATATGTATGTCTACATCTATATGTCTAGATATATACGGCAGGTTATATATATGTCAGCAGATATATATGTCAGCAGATAGATATATCTATATAGATATATAGATATATAGATATATATATATATATATATATATATATATATATATATATATATATATATATATATATATATATATATATATATATATATATATATATATATATATATATATATATATATATGTATATATATATATATATATATATATATATATATATATATATATATATATATATATATATATATATATATATATATATATATATATATATATATAGGTATATATGGACATATATCTGTAGATAACAATGGGGAAATAACATATATGTCTACATGCATATACATATGTCTGCACCTATATGTCTACATATACACAGAAAGGTACATATATGTACACCGATAAATATCTATGTAGGTATATACGGACATAGTCATATATATGTAGGCAGATATATATATATCTATATAGGTATATGTGGCCATACATCTGTAGATAGCAATGGTAGATTAACAAAAACAAATATGTCCACATGCACCGGTAATGGGGTTGAGAGGCCCCAAACAATATACGTCTTGTACAAATAGGCATACCCCTTGCCACAGCCAAACATGTCCGCCCTGCAATACACTACCAAGTGTTGCAGATCCCATAACCAGGACCTGACATGACATGGCCACCAGATGTTAACAGTACTACATCCCACCTGTATGATGTCAGGCTGGTATTGGTAACATATCATGCAGTACAGTCCGGCTCCCATAGGAAATGTAAAATGTGGAAGCTATCAACATCCCCAGGATACATATACACAGACACATATATGCAGATACAGAAATACATATGTATATATATATATATATATATATATAGATTCACTTCATAACACTGAAAGGACAAAACACTGAAACTCAAAACACTGAAACCAAAACACTGAAACTTCAAAATCTTGAAAACTCAAAACACTTTCCACCAAGTGTAAGGAGGGGGGGCAAGTCCCCCTGCACCGCCCGTGTGGGGGGCTGCACCCCCACACCCCCTGCTACTTATATATATCAACTCCAAGACTGCACTTCGCCACACTAAGTTGATATATTTAAGTAGCAAGGGTGCCCCACATGGGGGGTGCAGGGGGGCTTGGCCCCCTGCTTACACTTGGTGGAAAGTGCTATGATTTATGTTGTTTTAACTCAGTATATGTATGATATGTGTTTTCAGTGTTTTGAGTTTCAGTGT